>NW_021635018.1:0-32749 GCF_004799145.2 Neltuma alba | reverse complement strand
ATAAGTCTGTTAGTTCAATGAAGAACCTAGAGAGAACTCTCTCAATCAGAAATTGCAAAATGCAAGTTTTCATTCAAAATTCCAAATCTCCTCCCAAAATGAGGGTTCACAATATCTTATAGAGGATACATTCAAGATCTGACCAAAAAGCATTAAATGCAATCTAGAAATCAAAACATAATAAAATTCATAAGGACTTGATTTAGGTAACTTGGAAATTCAAAAGTCAAATCTGCCAACTAATTATGATTTTCGCACAAATGCATTTAATGAAATATAATCAGCATATCAAGCCCAAAATATGATTAATTAGGCCCAAATGAGTCTTCTCATGTGTTGTACTTGATCCAAGCTCCTAAATTGAAGTCTCCAAGCCCAAGATATGATCAGTAGCTCCATTTTCAGCCCAAATGACATTAGTGACATCCCTCAGCATTTTTATCCAGATTTGATACTCCAATAAATGCCATTTGCTTGTCAAGGGTCTTGCACTAGCCCACTCAAAGCTTCCTTAATTCTTTTAGCTCTTGCTCTGTGATTGGTCCAGTTGGGATTTGCAATGATCATTGGAAGTTGAGGGTTAGCTTGCTGTATCGCATCATTCCCCCTCTCCTCAAAAGGATTCGACTCGAATCATCACCTGCATCAAAAGGAGATAAATCAGCCACATTGAAAGTAGCACTAACAGTATACTTACCAAGTAAATCAATTTGTAAGCATTGTCATTGATTCTTTCAAGCACTTGAAATGGACCTCTCTCCTTGGAGCTAATTTGGACTTTCTTTGAGCTGGAAATCTTTCTTTCCTCATATGCACCCACACCCAATCACCGGTTCAAAGAGAACACGCCTTCTTCCTTTGTTAGCCTTGGATGCTATGCTCATTTTTCTTTTCAATTGTTGTTTCACCTTTTTGATGAAGTTGTTTCACTGTTTCAGCTTTTTTTGTCCCATCAAGACTGGCCCCTCATCAATAGGCAATGGTAATAAATCCAAGGGAGTTAGTGGATTAAAACCCATACACTATTTCAAAAGGAGAATAATCAGTAGATGAGTGCACACTCCTATTGTAAGCAAATTCACATGAATGACAAGCAATTTCCCCAATTCTTCAAGTTCTTTTGAATCACAGTTCTAAGCAATTGAGTTAAAGTTCTATTAACTACCTCAGTTGTCCATCAGTTTGTGGATGACAAGCAGTAGAAAACAATAATTTAGTACCCAGCTTACCCCACAAAATCCTCCAAAAATGACTCAAGAATTTTGTATCCCTATCAGAAACAATACTTTAGGACACCATGAAGTCTTACAATTTCCTTAAAGAACAAATCAGCAATGTATGTGGCATCATCAGTTTTATGGCAAGCAATGAAATGTGCCATTTTAGAAAATCTATCGACAACCACAAATATGGAATCCATACCCTTTCTTGACCTAGGTAACCCAAATAAATCCATTGATATATCTACCCAAGGTTCACTAGGCACAGGTAATGGGGTGTACAAACCATGTGGCAAGACTCTAGATTTAGCCTTTTTACAAGTTATGCATTTAGCACAGATTCTTTCCACATCACGTTTCATTTTAGGCCAAAAGAAATGTTCATGCAAAACATCCAAAGTCTTTTTCACACCAAAGTGACCCATTAATCCTCCCCCATGTGCTTCTCTCACAAGTAATTCTCGCAAAGAAAATTGAGGCACACACAATCTGTTTTCTTTAAACAAGTACCCATCAATCCTATAAAACTTTTCAAATGCTTTCTTTTCACAAGCAAGAAACACTTCAGCAAAATCAGCATCAATGGCATACAATTCCTTGATATATTCAAAACCAAGCAACCTAGCATTTAGAGTAGTAAGAAGAGTATACCTTCTTGACAATGCATCAGCCACCACATTTTCTTTACCTTTCTTGTATCTGATGACATACGGAAATGTCTCAATAAATTCCAGCCACCTTGCATGTCTCTTGTTCAGCTTACCTTGACCCTTAATGTGCTTCAAAGATTGATGATCAGTATGAATTACAAATTGTTTAGGCCAAAGGTAGTGTTGCCAATTCTCTAATGCTCTTTTAAGTGCATAGAGCTCCTTGTCATATGTTGGATACTTCAAGGCTGCTCCATTCAACTTTTCACTAAAATAAGCAATTGGCTTTCCTTCCTGCATCAAAACAGCTCCTATTCCAACTCCAGATGCATCACATTCAATCTCAAAAGTTTTGTTAAAGTTAGGCAATACTAATACAGGTGCAGAACACAATTTATCCTTAAGCCTAATGAATGCAACATCTTGTTCTTTATCCCATTTAAAACCAACAGACTTTTTAATAACTTCAGTGAGTGGTGCAGCAAGTGTGCTAAAATCTTTGACAAAGCGCCTATAAAAACTAGCCAAACCATGAAAGCTTCTCACCTCAGTTATGCTTTTAGGTGTTGGCCATTCTTTAATAGCTCTTATCTTTTCTTCATCAACTTCTATTCCTTTAGCACTCACCACAAAGCCAAGAAAAACAATTTTATCCATACAAAAATCACACTTCTTCATATTTGCAAACAATTTTTCCTTTCTCAAAACATCAAGCACACAATGCAAATGATTCAAATGCTCATCAAGATTCTTGCTGTAAATCAGAATGTCATCAAAATAAACCACAACAAATTTCCCAATGAAAGCACGCAAAACATGATTCATTAATCTCATGAAAGTACTAGGTGCATTAGTTAACCCAAATGGCATAACTAACCATTCATACAAACCATGTTTTGTTTTGAAAGCAGTTTTCCATTCATCCCCTTCCCTCATTCTAATTTGATGGTATCCAGATTTCAAATCAATCTTAGAAAAGACAATAGAACCATGCAATTCATCAAGCATATCATCTAATCTAGGAATGGGATGGCGATACTTTATAGTGATGTTATTCACAGCTCTGCAATCAATGCACATCCTCCAAGTTCCATCTTTCTTTGGGACCAAAAGTACCGGAACAGCACAAGGACTCAAGCTTTCTCTAACATATCCCCTTGCCATGAGCTCTTCCACTTGCCTTTGAAGTTCCTTTGTCTCTTCTGGATTGCTTCTATAGGCTGGCCTATTAGGAATTGTTGCTCCTGGAATGAAATCAATTTGATGCTCAATTCCTCTAATGGGTGGTAATCCAGGTGGAATCTCCTCTGGGAACACATCAACATATTCCTGCAATAAAGAACTAACAACACTTGGAAAGGAAGAGTTAATGTCATTAGTATCCAAAAAGGATTCCTTGTAAACAAGGAGAAGCAAATGTTGTTCAGCCAAAAAGGCATTCCTCACTTCACTTTCTTTTGCATAAAAACTCAATTTCTTTTCTCTTTTCTCTCTTCATTTTTTTTCTGAAATTCTTTTTTTGAACTCTCATCTTTTCTCTCCTTTTCACTCCCATTTCTTTTTGATGTCTCTCTCACATTTTTCATATCACTCTCTTTTTTATCTCTCTCTTTTTTCATCTTAAGTTGATCCTCATACACTTGCTTTGGGGTCAATGGTACAAGAGTAATGGGTCTGTTGTTCATTACAAAAGAATATCTATTTGTCATCTTTCTTTACCTTTCTATCAAATTCCCAAGGTCTTCCCAAAAGTATATGTCCAGCATGCATAGGAACAACATCACATAATACTTCATCACAATACTTCCCAATTGAAAAAGAAACAAGAACTTGCTTATCAACTTTAATCTCCCCACATTCATTCAGCCATTGCAGCTTGTATGGTCTAGGGTGTCTAACAGTGGGCAAATGTAATTTCTCAACCATTGTAGTGCTTGCAACATTTGTAACACTCCCACCATCAATTATCAAACTACATACCTTGTTATTAATGAGGCAGCGAGTATGGAAAATATTTTCCCTTTGCTCATTCAACTCATCTTCCTTCACTTGACAATTCAAGGCTCTTCTAACCACAAGGCATTCTCCTTCCACAGCATACTCAATCCCATCATCACTAGCATCTTCAAGTAGGGGCATGGAGTCATCACTTTCACTCTCACTTTCAGTCACAACTTCATTATTTTTCAGAATCATAACTCTCTTGTTGGGGCATTGAGAAGCAATATGACCTGTACCCAAACACTTGAAACATTTTATATCCCTATTTCTAGAAGTTTGGGAATCAGATTTACCTTTGCTCTTTGATGAAGCTTCTTCTTTGCCTCTAGTGGTCTCCTTTTGGATAGCTTTTTCTCCTTTCTTCCAATTCTGTTTGAAAGAAGAAGTTGATCCAGAATGAAATTTTGAAGCACCTTTTCGCTTGAGTTGCTTTTCCACCTTAATAGCCATATGCACCATGTCTTCTAGTTCTACATAATGATGCAATTCAACTATATCAGCTATATCTTTGTTCAACCCACTTAGAAATCGGGCCATTGTTGCTTCTCTATCTTCTTGCACATTAGCTCTTATCATGGCCAATTCCATCTCCTTATTGTACTCCTCTACACTCCTAGGACCTTGTGTAAGGGTCTGCAACTTTTGATAAAGCTCTCTAAAATAATGGTTGGGAACAAATCTCTTCTTCATTAGAGCTTTCATTTCGCTCCAAGTTGTTACAGGCCTCTCTCCATTATTCCTCCTATTAATACCCAATTTATCCCACCAAACAATGGCATAATCAGTGAATTCTATTGCTGCCAACTTCACCTTTTTAGCTTCAGAATAATTATGACACTCAAAGATCATTTCTATTTTCTTTTCCCACTCTAAGTAGGCTTCAGGATCATTTCTACCTTGGAATGATGGTATCTTCATTTTGATGCTCCCAAGGTTCCCATCTACTCTATCTCTCTCCCTTGGGTTATTTCTCCCATATCTTCTCCCATACCTATCCCCTCTATGCCTATTCCTTATCAGTTCAACTTCAGATTCAGAATTGACTTCATCCTCACTACCACCAACTTTGTTATTTTCAGATTCAAAGTCATCCATAGAAACCTCCCTTTGCCTTCCATGCCTTCTAGGTTTAGGTTGGGCTCTTTGCAGATTTACAATCCTTTCATCTTGTCTATCCATTCTATCCCTTATCTCTCCATAAACCACATTCATCCGTTGAAAATGTTGCTGCATTGCCCTAAGGGTGTCTTCAATATTCATTGGATTTCCACTACCACCAGATGTCCCATCTGCATTAGACATTGTGACTTCAAGGAAAATTAATTATGTTAGTGAAGTAAAGTTCCTCACGTGTTTCCCTCAAGAATGACACTCAACACTCGTGTTTCACTCAAACTTGGCTTTTAAATTGAGGTATATCACTCTTGCCTTTTTCCACTCTGAAATCCCTCTTGAGGCTCTTTAAAGAACTAAACAATTTAAACAAAGCAATCACAATATGCAGAATCAGCCAACACTTAGGAACTTTGAGAAATTAAGAGTATTGAATATGGACCTTCAAGAAAAGTCAGAAACTCAATTGACACAAGTATTGCAAAAGCCAAAATAGAATTTGGATATGAAGATGATTTGCTCAAAACACTGCCAGCACTATAATTTCTTTTCGTTTTTTTTTTCTGTCCCTTTCTTTTTGGGTACCTTTTTTTTTTCCTTTTCTTTTTTCTTGTCTTTTCCCTTTTCTTTTCTTTTTTTTTTCACTGAATAATGCAAGGAAAATCACAAAAATACCATAAACAAAACAGAACAAGCAATCTGAACCCAGAAATTCCAGAAAACGCGTCCTTTTCAAATGGGTATAACTTGCCCTACAAAAGTCGGATTTAGATGAAACCAAAACGAGACGAAAGAAGGGATTCCGAACTATGAAAATGACCTATTAAACTTCACAAAACTCAACGGAAAAGTGAATGGACAAGGATGACAATTTCGGTGATGAACAGAAACGCAGAAGACGAACAGACACAAGAAAAGGCACCAAATGAAGAACGAAAATGAAGGTAAACTAACAGAAAAATATGACCTGAGTTTAGATCCAAAGCTCTGATACCAAGATGGTGAGAACCCACAAGGGAAAAATCCCACGAACCCACAACCGATCTGAATATACGCACCCCAAGAACGTAAACAAAGGTCTGGTGATCTACTTGAACCCTTGAACACGGAAGAACAAGGACCCGAAGTGTTGAAAGACGCCACAAGATTGATCAAGCCTTGATAAGTCTGTTAGTTCAATGAAGAACCCTAGAGAGAACTCCTCTCAATCAGAAATTGCAAAATGCAAGTTTTCATTCAAAATTCCAAATCTCCTCCCAAAATGAGGGTTACAATATCTTATAGAGGATACATTCAAGATCTGACCTAAAAAGCATTAAATGCAATCTAGAAAATCAAAACATAATAAATTCATAAGGACTTGATTTAGGTAACTTGGAAATTCAAAAGTCAAATCTGCCAACTAATTATGAATTTTCGCACAAATGCATTTAATGAAATATAATCAGCATATCAAGCCCAAAATATGATTAATTAGGCCCAAATGAGTCTTCTCATGTGTTGTACTTGATCCAAGCTCCTTAAATTGAAGTCTCCAAGCCCAAGATATGATCAGTAGCTCCATTTTCAGCCCAAATGACATTAGTGACATCCTCAGCATTTTTATCCAGATTTGATACTCCAATAAATGCCATTTGCTTTGTCAAGGTGTCTTGCACTAGCCCACTCAAAGCTTCCTTAATTCTTTTAGCTCTTGCTCTTGTGATTGGTCCAGTTGGGATTTGCAATGGATCATTGGAAGTTGAGGAGTTAGCTTGCTGTATCGCATCATTCCCCCTCTCCTCAAAAGGATTCGACCTCGAATCATCACCTGCATCAAAAGGAGATAAATCAGCCACATTGAAAGTAGCACTAACATTATACTTACCAAGTAAATCAATTTTGTAAGCATTGTCATTGATTCTTTCAAGCACTTGAAATGGACCATCTCCTCTTGGAGCTAATTTGGACTTTCTTTGAGCTGGAAATCTTTCTTTCCTCATATGCACCCACACCCAATCACCAGGTTCAAAGAGAACACGCCTTCTTCCTTTGTTAGCCTTGGATGCATATTGCTCATTTTTCTTTTCAATTTGTTGTTTCACTTTTTGATGAAGTTGTTTCACTGTTTCAGCTTTTTTTGTCCCATCAAGACTGGCCCTCTCATCAATAGGCAATGGTAATAAATCCAAGGGAGTTAGTGGATTAAAACCATACACTATTTCAAAAGGAGAATAATCAGTAGATGAGTGCACACTCCTATTGTAAGCAAATTCAATGAATGACAAGCAATTTTCCCAATTCTTCAAGTTCTTTTGAATCACAGTTCTAAGCAATTGAGTTAAAGTTCTATTAACTACCTCAGTTTGTCCATCAGTTTGTGGATGACAAGCAGTAGAAAACAATAATTTAGTACCCAGCTTACCCCACAAAATCCTCCAAAAATGACTCAAGAATTTTGTATCCCTATCAGAAACAATACTTTTAGGAACACCATGAAGTCTTACAATTTCCTTAAAGAACAAATCAGCAATGTATGTGGCATCATCAGTTTTATGGCAAGCAATGAAATGTGCCATTTTAGAAAATCTATCGACAACCACAAATATGGAATCCATACCCTTTCTTGACCTAGGTAAACCCAAAATAAAATCCATTGATATATCTACCCAAGGTTCACTAGGCACAGGTAATGGGGTGTACAAACCATGTGGCAAGACTCTAGATTTAGCCTTTTTACAAGTTATGCATTTAGCACAGATTCTTTCCACATCACGTTTCATTTTAGGCCAAAAGAAATGTTCATGCAAAACATCCAAAGTCTTTTTCACACCAAAGTGACCCATTAATCCTCCCCCATGTGCTTCTCTCACAAGTAATTCTCGCAAAGAACATTGAGGCACACACAATCTGTTTTCTTTAAACAAGTACCCATCAATCCTATAAAACTTTTCAAATGCTTTCTTTTCACAAGCAAGAAACACTTCAGCAAAATCAGCATCAATGGCATACAATTCCTTGATATATTCAAAACCAAGCAACCTAGCATTTAGAGTAGTAAGAAGAGTATACCTTCTTGACAATGCATCAGCCACCACATTTTCTTTACCTTTCTTGTATCTGATGACATACGGAAATGTCTCAATAAATTCCAGCCACCTTGCATGTCTCTTGTTCAGCTTACCTTGACCCTTAATGTGCTTCAAAGATTGATGATCAGTATGAATTACAAATTGTTTAGGCCAAAGGTAGTGTTGCCAATTCTCTAATGCTCTTTTAAGTGCATAGAGCTCCTTGTCATATGTTGGATACTTCAAGGCTGCTCCATTCAACTTTTCACTAAAATAAGCAATTGGCTTTCCTTCCTGCATCAAAACAGCTCCTATTCCAACTCCAGATGCATCACATTCAATCTCAAAAGTTTTGTTAAAGTTAGGCAATACTAATACAGGTGCAGAACACAATTTATCCTTAAGCCTAATGAATGCAACATCTTGTTCTTTATCCCATTTAAAACCAACAGACTTTTTAATAACTTCAGTGAGTGGTGCAGCAAGTGTGCTAAAATCTTTGACAAAGCGCCTATAAAAACTAGCCAAACCATGAAAGCTTCTCACCTCAGTTATGCTTTTAGGTGTTGGCCATTCTTTAATAGCTCTTATCTTTTCTTCATCAACTTCTATTCCTTTAGCACTCACCACAAAGCCAAGAAAAACAATTTTATCCATACAAAAATCACACTTCTTCATATTTGCAAACAATTTTTCCTTTCTCAAAACATCAAGCACACAATGCAAATGATTCAAATGCTCATCAAGATTCTTGCTGTAAATCAGAATGTCATCAAAATAAACCACAACAAATTTCCCAATGAAAGCACGCAAAACATGATTCATTAATCTCATGAAAGTACTAGGTGCATTAGTTAACCCAAATGGCATAACTAACCATTCATACAAACCATGTTTTGTTTTGAAAGCAGTTTTCCATTCATCCCCTTCCCTCATTCTAATTTGATGGTATCCAGATTTCAAATCAATCTTAGAAAAGACAATAGAACCATGCAATTCATCAAGCATATCATCTAATCTAGGAATGGGATGGCGATACTTTATAGTGATGTTATTCACAGCTCTGCAATCAATGCACATCCTCCAAGTTCCATCTTTCTTTGGGACCAAAAGTACCGGAACAGCACAAGGACTCAAGCTTTCTCTAACATATCCCCTTGCCATGAGCTCTTCCACTTGCCTTTGAAGTTCCTTTGTCTCTTCTGGATTGCTATAGGCTGGCCTATTAGGAATTGTTGCTCCTGGAATGAAATCAATTTGATGCTCAATTCCTCTAATGGGTGGTAATCCAGGTGGAATCTCCTCTGGGAACACATCAACATATTCCTGCAATAAAGAACTAACAACACTTGGAAAGGAAGAGTTAATGTCATTAGTATCCAAAAAGGATTCCTTGTAAACAAGGAGAAGCAAATGTTGTTCAGCCAAAAAGGCATTCCTCACTTCACTTTCTTTTGCATAAAAACTCAATTTCTTTTTCTCTTTTCTCTCTTCATTTTTTTTCTGAAATTCTTTTTTTGAACTCTCATCTTTTCTCTCCTTTTCACTCCCATTTCTTTTTGATGTCTCTCTCACATTTTTCATATCACTCTCTTTTTTATCTCTCTCTTTTTTCATCTTAAGTTGATCCTCATACACTTGCTTTGGGGTCAATGGTACAAGAGTAATGGGTCTGTTGTTCATTACAAAAGAATATCTATTTGTAAGCCCATCTTTCTTTACCTTTCTATCAAATTCCCAAGGTCTTCCCAAAAGTATATGTCCAGCATGCATAGGAACAACATCACATAATACTTCATCACAATACTTCCCAATTGAAAAAGAAACAAGAACTTGCTTATCAACTTTAATCTCCCCACATTCATTCAGCCATTGCAGCTTGTATGGTCTAGGGTGTCTAACAGTGGGCAAATGTAATTTCTCAACCATTGTAGTGCTTGCAACATTTGTAACACTCCCACCATCAATTATCAAACTACATACCTTGTTATTAATGAGGCAGCGAGTATGGAAAATATTTTCCCTTTGCTCATTCAACTCATCTTCCTTCACTTGACAATTCAAGGCTCTTCTAACCACAAGGCATTCTCCTTCCACAGCATACTCAATCCCATCATCACTAGCATCTTCAAGTAGGGGCATGGAGTCATCACTTTCACTCTCACTTTCAGTCACAACTTCATTATTTTTCAGAATCATAACTCTCTTGTTGGGGCATTGAGAAGCAATATGACCTGTACCCAAACACTTGAAACATTTTATATCCCTATTTCTAGAAGTTTGGGAATCAGATTTACCTTTGCTCTTTGATGAAGCTTCTTCTTTGCCTCTAGTGGTCTCCTTTTGGATAGCTTTTTCTCCTTTCTTCCAATTCTGTTTGAAAGAAGAAGTTGATCCAGAATGAAATTTTGAAGCACCTTTTCGCTTGAGTTGCTTTTCCACCTTAATAGCCATATGCACCATGTCTTCTAGTTCTACATAATGATGCAATTCAACTATATCAGCTATATCTTTGTTCAACCCACTTAGAAATCGGGCCATTGTTGCTTCTCTATCTTCTTGCACATTAGCTCTTATCATGGCCAATTCCATCTCCTTATTGTACTCCTCTACACTCCTAGGACCTTGTGTAAGGGTCTGCAACTTTTGATAAAGCTCTCTAAAATAATGGTTGGGAACAAATCTCTTCTTCATTAGAGCTTTCATTTCGCTCCAAGTTGTTACAGGCCTCTCTCCATTATTCCTCCTATTAATACCCAATTTATCCCACCAAACAATGGCATAATCAGTGAATTCTATTGCTGCCAACTTCACCTTTTTAGCTTCAGAATAATTATGACACTCAAAGATCATTTCTATTTTCTTTTCCCACTCTAAGTAGGCTTCAGGATCATTTCTACCTTGGAATGATGGTATCTTCATTTTGATGCTCCCAAGGTTCCCATCTACTCTATCTCTCTCCCTTGGGTTATTTCTCCCATATCTTCTCCCATACCTATCCCCTCTATGCCTATTCCTTATCAGTTCAACTTCAGATTCAGAATTGACTTCATCCTCACTACCACCAACTTTGTTATTTTCAGATTCAAAGTCATCCATAGAAACCTCCCTTTGCCTTCCATGCCTTCTAGGTTTAGGTTGGGCTCTTTGCAGATTTACAATCCTTTCATCTTGTCTATCCATTCTATCCCTTATCTCTCCATAAACCACATTCATCCGTTGAAAATGTTGCTGCATTGCCCTAAGGGTGTCTTCAATATTCATTGGATTTCCACTACCACCAGATGTCCCATCTGCATTAGACATTGTGACTTCAAGGAAAATTAATTATGTTAGTGAAGTAAAGTTCCTCACGTGTTTCCCTCAAGAATGACACTCAACACTCGTGTTTCACTCAAACTTGGCTTTTAAATTGAGGTATATCACTCTTGCCTTTTTCCACTCTGAAATCCCTCTTGAGGCTCTTTAAAGAACTAAACAATTTAAACAAAGCAATCACAATATGCAGAATCAGCCAACACTTAGGAACTTTGAGAAATTAAGAGTATTGAATATGGACCTTCAAGAAAAGTCAGAAACTCAATTGACACAAGTATTGCAAAAGCCAAAATAGAATTTGGATATGAAGATGATTTGCTCAAAACACTGCCAGCACTATAATTTCTTTTCGTTTTTTTTTTCTGTCCCTTTCTTTTTGGGTACCTTTTTTTTTTCCTTTTTTTTTCTTGTCTTTTCCCTTTTCTTTTCTTTTTTTTTTCACTGAATAATGCAAGGAAAATCACAAAAATACCATAAACAAAACAGAACAAGCAATCTGAACCCAGAAATTCCAGAAAACGCGTCCTTTTCAAATGGGTATAACTTGCCCTACAAAAGTCGGATTTAGATGAAACCAAAACGAGACGAAAGAAGGGATTCCGAACTATGAAAATGACCTATTAAACTTCACAAAACTCAACGGAAAAGTGAATGGACAAGGATGACAATTTCGGTGATGAACAGAAACGCAGAAGACGAACAGACACAAGAAAAGGCACCAAATGAAGAACGAAAATGAAGGTAAACTAACAGAAAAATATGACCTGAGTTTAGATCCAAAGCTCTGATACCAAGATGGTGAGAACCCACAAGGGAAAAATCCCACGAACCCACAACCGATCTGAATATACGCACCCCAAGAACGTAAACAAAGGTCTGGTGATCTACTTGAACCCTTGAACACGGAAGAACAAGGACCCGAAGTGTTGAAAGACGCCACAAGATTGATCAAGCCTTGATAAGTCTGTTAGTTCAATGAAGAACCCTAGAGAGAACTCCTCTCAATCAGAAATTGCAAAATGCAAGTTTTCATTCAAAATTCCAAATCTCCTCCCAAAATGAGGGTTACAATATCTTATAGAGGATACATTCAAGATCTGACCTAAAAAGCATTAAATGCAATCTAGAAAATCAAAACATAATAAATTCATAAGGACTTGATTTAGGTAACTTGGAAATTCAAAAGTCAAATCTGCCAACTAATTATGAATTTTCGCACAAATGCATTTAATGAAATATAATCAGCATATCAAGCCCAAAATATGATTAATTAGGCCCAAATGAGTCTTCTCATGTGTTGTACTTGATCCAAGCTCCTTAAATTGAAGTCTCCAAGCCCAAGATATGATCAGTAGCTCCATTTTCAGCCCAAATGACATTAGTGACATCCTCAGCATTTTTATCCAGATTTGATACTCCAATAAATGCCATTTGCTTTGTCAAGGTGTCTTGCACTAGCCCACTCAAAGCTTCCTTAATTCTTTTAGCTCTTGCTCTTGTGATTGGTCCAGTTGGGATTTGCAATGGATCATTGGAAGTTGAGGAGTTAGCTTGCTGTATCGCATCATTCCCCCTCTCCTCAAAAGGATTCGACCTCGAATCATCACCTGCATCAAAAGGAGATAAATCAGCCACATTGAAAGTAGCACTAACATTATACTTACCAAGTAAATCAATTTTGTAAGCATTGTCATTGATTCTTTCAAGCACTTGAAATGGACCATCTCCTCTTGGAGCTAATTTGGACTTTCTTTGAGCTGGAAATCTTTCTTTCCTCATATGCACCCACACCCAATCACCAGGTTCAAAGAGAACACGCCTTCTTCCTTTGTTAGCCTTGGATGCATATTGCTCATTTTTCTTTTCAATTTGTTGTTTCACTTTTTGATGAAGTTGTTTCACTGTTTCAGCTTTTTTTGTCCCATCAAGACTGGCCCTCTCATCAATAGGCAATGGTAATAAATCCAAGGGAGTTAGTGGATTAAAACCATACACTATTTCAAAAGGAGAATAATCAGTAGATGAGTGCACACTCCTATTGTAAGCAAATTCAATGAATGACAAGCAATTTTCCCAATTCTTCAAGTTCTTTTGAATCACAGTTCTAAGCAATTGAGTTAAAGTTCTATTAACTACCTCAGTTTGTCCATCAGTTTGTGGATGACAAGCAGTAGAAAACAATAATTTAGTACCCAGCTTACCCCACAAAATCCTCCAAAAATGACTCAAGAATTTTGTATCCCTATCAGAAACAATACTTTTAGGAACACCATGAAGTCTTACAATTTCCTTAAAGAACAAATCAGCAATGTATGTGGCATCATCAGTTTTATGGCAAGCAATGAAATGTGCCATTTTAGAAAATCTATCGACAACCACAAATATGGAATCCATACCCTTTCTTGACCTAGGTAAACCCAAAATAAAATCCATTGATATATCTACCCAAGGTTCACTAGGCACAGGTAATGGGGTGTACAAACCATGTGGCAAGACTCTAGATTTAGCCTTTTTACAAGTTATGCATTTAGCACAGATTCTTTCCACATCACGTTTCATTTTAGGCCAAAAGAAATGTTCATGCAAAACATCCAAAGTCTTTTTCACACCAAAGTGACCCATTAATCCTCCCCCATGTGCTTCTCTCACAAGTAATTCTCGCAAAGAACATTGAGGCACACACAATCTGTTTTCTTTAAACAAGTACCCATCAATCCTATAAAACTTTTCAAATGCTTTCTTTTCACAAGCAAGAAACACTTCAGCAAAATCAGCATCAATGGCATACAATTCCTTGATATATTCAAAACCAAGCAACCTAGCATTTAGAGTAGTAAGAAGAGTATACCTTCTTGACAATGCATCAGCCACCACATTTTCTTTACCTTTCTTGTATCTGATGACATACGGAAATGTCTCAATAAATTCCAGCCACCTTGCATGTCTCTTGTTCAGCTTACCTTGACCCTTAATGTGCTTCAAAGATTGATGATCAGTATGAATTACAAATTGTTTAGGCCAAAGGTAGTGTTGCCAATTCTCTAATGCTCTTTTAAGTGCATAGAGCTCCTTGTCATATGTTGGATACTTCAAGGCTGCTCCATTCAACTTTTCACTAAAATAAGCAATTGGCTTTCCTTCCTGCATCAAAACAGCTCCTATTCCAACTCCAGATGCATCACATTCAATCTCAAAAGTTTTGTTAAAGTTAGGCAATACTAATACAGGTGCAGAACACAATTTATCCTTAAGCCTAATGAATGCAACATCTTGTTCTTTATCCCATTTAAAACCAACAGACTTTTTAATAACTTCAGTGAGTGGTGCAGCAAGTGTGCTAAAATCTTTGACAAAGCGCCTATAAAAACTAGCCAAACCATGAAAGCTTCTCACCTCAGTTATGCTTTTAGGTGTTGGCCATTCTTTAATAGCTCTTATCTTTTCTTCATCAACTTCTATTCCTTTAGCACTCACCACAAAGCCAAGAAAAACAATTTTATCCATACAAAAATCACACTTCTTCATATTTGCAAACAATTTTTCCTTTCTCAAAACATCAAGCACACAATGCAAATGATTCAAATGCTCATCAAGATTCTTGCTGTAAATCAGAATGTCATCAAAATAAACCACAACAAATTTCCCAATGAAAGCACGCAAAACATGATTCATTAATCTCATGAAAGTACTAGGTGCATTAGTTAACCCAAATGGCATAACTAACCATTCATACAAACCATGTTTTGTTTTGAAAGCAGTTTTCCATTCATCCCCTTCCCTCATTCTAATTTGATGGTATCCAGATTTCAAATCAATCTTAGAAAAGACAATAGAACCATGCAATTCATCAAGCATATCATCTAATCTAGGAATGGGATGGCGATACTTTATAGTGATGTTATTCACAGCTCTGCAATCAATGCACATCCTCCAAGTTCCATCTTTCTTTGGGACCAAAAGTACCGGAACAGCACAAGGACTCAAGCTTTCTCTAACATATCCCCTTGCCATGAGCTCTTCCACTTGCCTTTGAAGTTCCTTTGTCTCTTCTGGATTGCTTCTATAGGCTGGCCTATTAGGAATTGTTGCTCCTGGAATGAAATCAATTTGATGCTCAATTCCTCTAATGGGTGGTAATCCAGGTGGAATCTCCTCTGGGAACACATCAACATATTCCTGCAATAAAGAACTAACAACACTTGGAAAGGAAGAGTTAATGTCATTAGTATCCAAAAAGGATTCCTTGTAAACAAGGAGAAGCAAATGTTGTTCAGCCAAAAAGGCATTCCTCACTTCACTTTCTTTTGCATAAAAACTCAATTTCTTTTTCTCTTTTCTCTCTTCATTTTTTTTCTGAAATTCTTTTTTTGAACTCTCATCTTTTCTCTCCTTTTCACTCCCATTTCTTTTTGATGTCTCTCTCACATTTTTCATATCACTCTCTTTTTTATCTCTCTCTTTTTTCATCTTAAGTTGATCCTCATACACTTGCTTTGGGGTCAATGGTACAAGAGTAATGGGTCTGTTGTTCATTACAAAAGAATATCTATTTGTAAGCCCATCTTTCTTTACCTTTCTATCAAATTCCCAAGGTCTTCCCAAAAGTATATGTCCAGCATGCATAGGAACAACATCACATAATACTTCATCACAATACTTCCCAATTGAAAAAGAAACAAGAACTTGCTTATCAACTTTAATCTCCCCACATTCATTCAGCCATTGCAGCTTGTATGGTCTAGGGTGTCTAACAGTGGGCAAATGTAATTTCTCAACCATTGTAGTGCTTGCAACATTTGTAACACTCCCACCATCAATTATCAAACTACATACCTTGTTATTAATGAGGCAGCGAGTATGGAAAATATTTTCCCTTTGCTCATTCAACTCATCTTCCTTCACTTGACAATTCAAGGCTCTTCTAACCACAAGGCATTCTCCTTCCACAGCATACTCAATCCCATCATCACTAGCATCTTCAAGTAGGGGCATGGAGTCATCACTTTCACTCTCACTTTCAGTCACAACTTCATTATTTTTCAGAATCATAACTCTCTTGTTGGGGCATTGAGAAGCAATATGACCTGTACCCAAACACTTGAAACATTTTATATCCCTATTTCTAGAAGTTTGGGAATCAGATTTACCTTTGCTCTTTGATGAAGCTTCTTCTTTGCCTCTAGTGGTCTCCTTTTGGATAGCTTTTTCTCCTTTCTTCCAATTCTGTTTGAAAGAAGAAGTTGATCCAGAATGAAATTTTGAAGCACCTTTTCGCTTGAGTTGCTTTTCCACCTTAATAGCCATATGCACCATGTCTTCTAGTTCTACATAATGATGCAATTCAACTATATCAGCTATATCTTTGTTCAACCCACTTAGAAATCGGGCCATTGTTGCTTCTCTATCTTCTTGCACATTAGCTCTTATCATGGCCAATTCCATCTCCTTATTGTACTCCTCTACACTCCTAGGACCTTGTGTAAGGGTCTGCAACTTTTGATAAAGCTCTCTAAAATAATGGTTGGGAACAAATCTCTTCTTCATTAGAGCTTTCATTTCGCTCCAAGTTGTTACAGGCCTCTCTCCATTATTCCTCCTATTAATACCCAATTTATCCCACCAAACAATGGCATAATCAGTGAATTCTATTGCTGCCAACTTCACCTTTTTAGCTTCAGAATAATTATGACACTCAAAGATCATTTCTATTTTCTTTTCCCACTCTAAGTAGGCTTCAGGATCATTTCTACCTTGGAATGATGGTATCTTCATTTTGATGCTCCCAAGGTTCCCATCTACTCTATCTCTCTCCCTTGGGTTATTTCTCCCATATCTTCTCCCATACCTATCCCCTCTATGCCTATTCCTTATCAGTTCAACTTCAGATTCAGAATTGACTTCATCCTCACTACCACCAACTTTGTTATTTTCAGATTCAAAGTCATCCATAGAAACCTCCCTTTGCCTTCCATGCCTTCTAGGTTTAGGTTGGGCTCTTTGCAGATTTACAATCCTTTCATCTTGTCTATCCATTCTATCCCTTATCTCTCCATAAACCACATTCATCCGTTGAAAATGTTGCTGCATTGCCCTAAGGGTGTCTTCAATATTCATTGGATTTCCACTACCACCAGATGTCCCATCTGCATTAGACATTGTGACTTCAAGGAAAATTAATTATGTTAGTGAAGTAAAGTTCCTCACGTGTTTCCCTCAAGAATGACACTCAACACTCGTGTTTCACTCAAACTTGGCTTTTAAATTGAGGTATATCACTCTTGCCTTTTTCCACTCTGAAATCCCTCTTGAGGCTCTTTAAAGAACTAAACAATTTAAACAAAGCAATCACAATATGCAGAATCAGCCAACACTTAGGAACTTTGAGAAATTAAGAGTATTGAATATGGACCTTCAAGAAAAGTCAGAAACTCAATTGACACAAGTATTGCAAAAGCCAAAATAGAATTTGGATATGAAGATGATTTGCTCAAAACACTGCCAGCACTATAATTTCTTTTTTTTTTTTTTCTGTCCCTTTCTTTTTGGGTACCTTTTTTTTTTCCTTTTTTTTTTTCTTGTCTTTTCCCTTTTCTTTTCTTTTTTTTTTCACTGAATAATGCAAGGAAAATCACAAAAATACCATAAACAAAACAGAACAAGCAATCTGAACCCAGAAATTCCAGAAAACGCGTCCTTTTCAAATGGGTATAACTTGCCCTACAAAAGTCGGATTTAGATGAAACCAAAACGAGACGAAAGAAGGGATTCCGAACTATGAAAATGACCTATTAAACTTCACAAAACTCAACGGAAAAGTGAATGGACAAGGATGACAATTTCGGTGATGAACAGAAACGCAGAAGACGAACAGACACAAGAAAAGGCACCAAATGAAGAACGAAAATGAAGGTAAACTAACAGAAAAATATGACCTGAGTTTAGATCCAAAGCTCTGATACCAAGATGGTGAGAACCCACAAGGGAAAAATCCCACGAACCCACAACCGATCTGAATATACGCACCCCAAGAACGTAAACAAAGGTCTGGTGATCTACTTGAACCCTTGAACACGGAAGAACAAGGACCCGAAGTGTTGAAAGACGCCACAAGATTGATCAAGCCTTGATAAGTCTGTTAGTTCAATGAAGAACCCTAGAGAGAACTCCTCTCAATCAGAAATTGCAAAATGCAAGTTTTCATTCAAAATTCCAAATCTGCTCCCAAAATGAGGGTTACAATATCTTATAGAGGATACATTCAAGATCTGACCTAAAAAGCATTAAATGCAATCTAGAAAATCAAAACATAATAAATTCATAAGGACTTGATTTAGGTAACTTGGAAATTCAAAAGTCAAATCTGCCAACTAATTATGAATTTTCGCACAAATGCATTTAATGAAATATAATCAGCATATCAAGCCCAAAATATGATTAATTAGGCCCAAATGAGTCTTCTCATGTGTTGTACTTGATCCAAGCTCCTTAAATTGAAGTCTCCAAGCCCAAGATATGATCAGTAGCTCCATTTTCAGCCCAAATGACATTAGTGACATCCTCAGCATTTTTATCCAGATTTGATACTCCAATAAATGCCATTTGCTTTGTCAAGGTGTCTTGCACTAGCCCACTCAAAGCTTCCTTAATTCTTTTAGCTCTTGCTCTTGTGATTGGTCCAGTTGGGATTTGCAATGGATCATTGGAAGTTGAGGAGTTAGCTTGCTGTATCGCATCAAGGTTAATAGTGAATTCTATTTCCCTTTCAGGGGGTAATCCGCTAATTTCTATCAGAAATACCTCGAGGAATTCCTAGACCATCGGGATGTCCAAAATTCCTTCTTCTGTCTCTGCCTTCACTAAGAAGAACACCGTATATAACCCTGGCAACCCTGTCTCAACCACCCATCAATTTGAGCCTTCGAAATCACATTCAATTTCACTTCTGCCGTAGGGGTTAACTCTCAGGTAGGAAGGATCAATGTTTTGTTTTGATAATCAAGGAGGACATTTTAGGAGGACAACCAGTTCAAACCAAGGACAATATCAATATCACAAAAAGGCATGCATATTAGGTCTAACATAGTGCAATAGTGGGCATACTGGACAACACAATTTAAACAACCAACCAAAGTTAAAATTTTTATTTTGATAGGAGTGGAAACACACAAATCATACAGCAATGTGTCGACAGCAAGACCTAAGTACCTAGCACAATCATATGATATAAAGGAGTGGCTGGTACCTGAGTCAAACAAAGCATCCACACAGTAGCCATTCATAGTAATCGTACCTTGGATCATCTCGGTCGACTTACGATCCTCTTTCCGATTGAGGACAAACACCCTCTGCCTTGAGCCTGAGGTCTACCTGTGCTGTTGGCACCTTATGAGGGCTCCCTAGCAAACTGTCCAAGTCGTCTGCATCTGAAGCATATGCTCTGACCCATCGTGCACGGCCTATCTCCGTTATTATGGCCACAACGTTTGCATTCCTTTCCTTGGTGAACATTATCTGCTCCCTGACGGACATTCTCCATTCCTGATAGCATACAATATGGAGGTCATGAAGCCGAAGTAGTACTCATCCAATTAGAGGCCCAACAAGCCCTCCAGAGCATTCAGGAAATTTATAACTCAAGAATGCTTACATGGAGGAGGACATGGATCATTCCTTGGATGATGACATGGACACGTGCGGAGCTTAATGTGACATATGGAAGGCCACCCCGAAAGCCACCATGGCATATGAGTCGTTGGAGTATAAATACTTGGACCTTGAGAAAGACAAGAACATGTGTTCTAAGAGCCCAAAAGGAGCATTTGAAGCCAATTCTTATGTTATTAAAAGGCCCAACATAATTATATGTGCCCGGAGGAGTCCATTAGAGCTATAATCTTTTAAATTGGGGCCCAAATGCATTGTTTTATGGACCATGGGAGTTCCAGAACGTGATTCAACCATATTCAAGCCCCAATGGGTGTCTTAAAGGCCCATACATGCTTATGGACGTGAATAGCAATTATGAAGATCTATTTGGGAGGTCCAAGAAGCATCAAGAAGGCGTCTTTATGTATTAGTTATGGTTTAATTTCGTTTTTTAAGTTTCCATTTTTATTTGCATTAAATAAGGCCTTTTGGTCAAAGATTGCATAAGAATATTTTAGGTTAGTTTCCTATTTTTAGGTAGAAGCCTTTTCCTTCAAGAAAAGGTAATTTCCTATTTCCTTTAGCCTTAATTGGTGCCAACCAAGATAGTCAATCATCATTAAGGCACATTTATGGCATTTATGACCTAGGGTTTTTTGATTCTAGATTGTTCTTTTGCTGCCTATATAAGGCTACGTTTTTGTAATTGGGGATCAGATTTGAATGAATGAATTTTAGAGAATTTTATTTCTCTTGAGTGAGCTTTGCTTGCCGCCTCGTATTCTCGTGGGAGTACTCGACTGTATCAAGGACTGATCATCCTTGTGGTGTCTCCATGGCTAGGGTTGTAAGAGACAGGTTCTGTTAAGGTCCTACCTTCGATCGTTCGTCTAGTTTCCTAACTTGTTTCTAGCCGATCCGTATCCGTTCCTTATATCATTTGGTATTTTAATGATATAAGGAACGGATACGGATCGGCTAGAAACAAGTTAGGAAACTAGACGAACGATCGAAGGTAGGACCTTAACAGAACCTGTCTCTTACAACCCTAGCCATGGAGACACCACAAGGATGATCAGTCCTTGATACATCGAGTACTCCCACGAGAATACGAGGCGGCAAGCAAAGCTCACTCAAGAGAAATAAAATTCTCTAAAATTCATTCATTCAAATCTGATCCCCAATTACAAAAACGTAGCCTTATATAGGCAGCAAAAGAACAATCTAGAATCAAAAAACCCTAGGTCATAAATGCCATAAATGTGCCTTAATGATGATTGACTATCTTGGTTGGCACCAATTAAGGCTAAAGGAAATAGGAAATTACCTTTTCTTGAAGGAAAAGGCTTCTACCTAAAAATAGGAAACTAACCTAAAATATTCTTATGCAATCTTTGACCAAAAGGCCTTATTTAATGCAAATAAAAATGGAAACTTAAAAAACGAAATTAAACCATAACTAATACATAAAGACGCCTTCTTGATGCTTCTTGGACCTCCCAAATAGATCTTCATAATTGCTATTCACGTCCATAAGCATGTATGGGCCTTTAAGACACCCATTGGGGCTTGAATATGGTTGAATCACGTTCTGGAACTCCCATGGTCCATAAAACAATGCATTTGGGCCCCAATTTAAAAGATTATAGCTCTAATGGACTCCTCCGGGCACATATAATTATGTTGGGCCTTTTAATAACATAAGAATTGGCTTCAAATGCTCCTTTTGGGCTCTTAGAACACATGTTCTTGTCTTTCTCAAGGTCCAAGTATTTATACTCCAACGACTCATATGCCATGGTGGCTTTCGGGGTGGCCTTCCATATGTCACATTAAGCTCCGCACGTGTCCATGTCATCATCCAAGGAATGATCCATGTCCTCCTCCATGTAAGCATTCTTGAGTTATAAATTTCCTGAATGCTCTGGAGGGCTTGTTGGGCCTCTAATTGGATGAGTACTACTTCGGCTTCATGACCTCCATATTGTATGCTATCAATTCCTCTTTATTGGGCTTCTCGCCTTAACTTCCTACTCCAATTAAATCTCTTCCTTTTTCAGCTACTACCAAAGGAGGAACCTTCCTGTCCCATTCTTGCCCCTGGCTTCTCAGCTTATGGGGTTGCTCTGGCTAGCTCAGTATGATTCTGGCTATTCTTAGTGATACGAAAGACTTCTACTACCTTATTGAAAAATTTCAGTTGTCTCGGGGTCACCTTCTCTCTCAATTCTGGCTTTAGCCCCTTGATCATCTTTTTCGTAAACCAGCGCTTGTCATTCATACCTAGATAATTTAATATACCTTGCCAAGTACTTATCAAAAGGTTCATTCGCAATTTGCTTTATAGTGAGGAACCCTGCTTCCTTCTCGTCCCTCACAGATTGGGAAAAATATTTTAAGAAAAACTTGTCCTTAAATACTTCCCATGTGACTAGGGTTTCATTAGCCTGGAGGACCAACTTAGTGTTCTTCCACCATCTATCTGCTTCCCCTTCTAACTTATAAATCACCATCTGAGCCTTTCTCTCAAACGGATACTCCAGAATAGCAAAAATCTTTTTTAGCCGAGTTATCCAATCCTCGACTACTTGCACGTCAAAGGTTCCCTCGAAAGGAGGAGGGTTGTGTTTCCTAAATTTAACAATCCATTACTGCAGTGTATCAGGCTCTGCAGCAGGTTGAGGTCTCACATGAGCAGTTTCCTATGGTTGCTGTGGTGGTGGTACGGGCTGGGTTATCTTGTCCTTGCCCAAGCTGCTAAAACTGTGCTAATGCTGCCACTACTGTTGTAGCTATAGTAGCATCTCTCTCTTGTTCTTGCCTAGCTTGAGTGGCTTATATCTCAACCATAGTTCTCTGCTGCTCCTCTAATCTTTCTATTATCCTTTCAATCGATCAATAACGGGTCTTGATGACTCTCCCCTTGTACTGGCTCTCCTTTCTCTTACCATGTTGTTGTTTTCGTCTTAGCTACAAGAAGACAATCATTAATTTACATAATGATATTTATATTACTTTTTAGTTTATATATACATCAGGCACAATCAGCAAAATATAAGGCCATAGCCCACCACAGTTAGCATAGCATACAGTCATCTTGTATTTACAGTCCCGAGGCAGAAGAGGGAAAACAAAGTAGTTAAAAAAGTTCTAAGTTATCCAGCAGCTAATTAAAGTTAGTAGGCATAAAGGATCTACAGAGCTGCCAGATCTGTGTCTGCCAAACCCGGGTAGTAGGTAGCATCTTTAATAACACCCAGCACAATAATGCGTCATCCACATACTAACCTTTCTCTACTACTTCATTATGCAATAACCTCAAGTAATAGAAGTAGTCCAGGTAGATCGTAGCATATTGATTTTGGGTTTGATCTATATGTCTACCTAGCTCAATGAATTCCTTGAAAAGATTGTTGTGATCTTTAAACTCTTTCTTCACTGATATGGGGGGACGCACGGACCGGCTAGAATCAAGTAACGAACGGATGGTTGATCTAGGTAGGACCTTAAGAGAACCTGTCTCTTACAACCCTAGCCATGAAGACACCACAAGGTTGATCAATCCCTTGATACTGTCGAGTATTCTCACGAGAATACAAGGATGATGTATGCAAAGCTCACACGGAGAGAAATAAACTCAGTTCTCATTCATCTAAATCTTAATTCAATTACAAAAAACGTAGCCTATATATAGGCAATAATAGAACACTCTAGAATCAGCATCCTAAGACAAAAATGCTAAGGATGATGCCTCATTAATGATTACTTGACTATGGGAGGCACCATTTATTACATAGAAATAAAAGGAAATAACTTAAACTTCAAGAACAAGTCTGCTATTTGAAAATAGGAAACTAATTAAAACAAACAAAATCCTAATTAATGTCAATAATATCACACTTGATGCTTCTTGAATCTTCTTGGACCTTCTAAATGGACCTTCATTGCTATTCACGTCCAAAAGCATAAATGGGCCTTTTAGATATCTATTTGGGCTTAAATGTGGTTGAATCACGTTCTGGAATTCTCATGGTCCATAGCACAATGCATTTGGGCCCTAATTTAAAAGATTATAGCTCCAATAGACTCCTCCATGCATATATAATTGTGTTGGGCCTTCAACGACATAGAAATTGGCTTCAAATGCTCCTTTTGGTCTCTTAGAATGTGCTCTTATCTTTCTCAAAGTCCAAATGTTCATACTCCGATGACTTATATACCATGGTGGTTTTCGGGGCGGCCTTCCATATGTCACGTTAAGCTCCGTATGTGTCCATGTCATCATCCAAGGAATGATCCATGTCCTCCTCCACGTAAGTATTCTCGAGCTATAAATCCCTTGAACACTCTGGAGGGCTTGTTGGGCTTCTAATTGGAGGAGTGTTATTTGGGCTTCATGACCTCCATATTCAATGCTTCCTGGTATGCTATCATTCCCTCCCTCTTTGAAAAGATTCGTCCTCGATTCTTGACCTGGATCAAAAGGGAAGCAATTAGAATTTGCAAGAACAACTTGAAAATAATACCTACTGAGTAGAAGAATCATGTGAGTTATGTTATTGGTCCTAGCAAGATCCTGAAAAGGATCTAGATTCCTTGAAGTCATGTGAGGATATTCTAATATTGGAAGCTGGTGAAAATTACTTGGGGTTAAAAATCTTTTCTTTCTCACACGCACCCAAATATAAATGATCATATGTATCCCTTGTGCACTTACAAGATGACCTAAAGCAACAGCAATATCCAAGTAACAAGAAAGCCTCTTAACCACAATATGCATATGATAAGAACACCTATGAACAATAAAGACAACAATGTGTGAAGTTCATGACATCTTAAAGACAACAAGTCATCAGGGATAACAAAATTTAGGCCATTAGAATGTTTTTCAATGTTGCTTGAATGAAATGAGAATCCATTAGATGGCTCTTTAGGAATCAAATCGACTACCAGCAACACACTAGAATCACAAGGCAAAGAATGATTAAGATGGTTAGTAATCAAAGAAATATCCTTGCAATCACTCTTAACCTCTTTTTTCTCAAAATTCTTTTCATCTTTCTTTTCACTCAACTCAACACTCTTTTTTCCTCTCATTATTTTGACAACATTGAGATACTTCACTTGTTTCTTTACTCAAGTTCTCTTCTTTTTCACAATTATCCACAACACTAGAGTCAATGTCATTTGAATTGTATGTGGAGAGGACATCTTTCTCTTGATGGTTCTTCTTTGAAGAGGAGCATTGTCTTTCTGAATATTTCTTTCTCTTGAGTTTTTGCTCACTCTTGCTAAGTAGAGAAACCAAATCTTCAATCTCCATGAAGCTGCACATTTCTGCAACACGAGCTAATCTAGGATTAAGCCCATGTCTAAAACGACCCATAGTGGCTTCTGGAGTCTCCTTTATTCCAGCTCTATTCATTGCTAACTCCATCTCATTATAATAGTAACCCTCAACAGTCATGGAGCCTTGTTTTAACTCCTGCAATCTTCTATGTAAATCTCTTTTAGACTTGGAGTTGCGATTAGACTTCAAATGGTCTACTTCAGCATTTAGCTTTTGGACTTCTTTTAGGAAGGAGTTGAGATCTTCCCTAAGCTCTTTACGACCATACATATTTGGTACCTGAAAGGTTAGAAATAGAGAGAAGAATGGACCTCACCACTCTACTCACGTGTTTCACTCAAAACAATTTATGCCATTCACGTTTCTCTCAAATTTGGCTTTTAAATTGATGCAAAACACTCTTGCCTTTTACCACTCAAGCTTGCCTCCTATAATATTCTTGATTGAAACTCAACAAAAATCAAGAGACAATGTTAGTTTGTGGTAATCTTCACAACCAGAATTGGTAAGAAACCATGAGAGAAAAGAAAAGGATATGTGATGAAAGTGGGGAATAAAGAAAAATGTGAGATAGAAGTATATGATAAAAAAAAAATTATATAGATAGGGATAGGAAAGGGGAAAAAACGTATGAAAATTTGACAGGAAAATTATAGACACAAATCTGGGTGTGGAAAGAAAGGAAAGTAGGAATAAAGTATTTAGAAAAGTGAGTACCTTGCAAGAAAAGAACTCAAATTAGGCAAGTAGTATGAAAAGGAAGGAAAAGGAATAGGAAACAAAAGAAAGAAGAAAACTTGAAGAAAGAGAATAGGAAAATAGTATGAAAATGAAAGGAATTCAAAATAGGAAACTAGGCAAAAAAAAAGGGAAGTAGAAAAAGGAAAGTAGGAGTCTTACCACCCAAGCATAAAGATTCAGAAAATAAATTGTAACTTGCAATGGAAGGTCTTTCAAATTAGGAAACTTGCCTTTTATTTTGTAATCTTAAAAACTTGAAGCTCTTTCCTTTTCTTTTTTTTTTAATTTTCGTATTTGTTTTTTTTCCAGCAATTCTACAGCCTTTTCTTTTTTCTGACACAACTGAACTTTTTTTTGGACATTTCTTTTTCGTTTTTTTCTTTGTTTTTTTGCACGAATTTTTTTCTTTTGCTTTTTTTTATATGCTACCCTAAAGGACAAAAACAAGTCAAATGAATATAAACAATGAGTGGGAAGAAGATGAAATGGAAAAACATAAAAAAAAGGGATGGAAATAAAGAAGAAATGGAGAAGCCAGAAAAAGGAGAACGGAACAAAAAGAAAACGGAAGAAATAAGGAACAAAAGAATGAAAACATAAAAAGATAAAACTTGAAATCTAGCAAACCTTAGCTCTGATACCACTTGATATGGAGGGGACACACAGACCGGCTAGAATCAAGCAACGAACGGATGGTTGATCTAGGTAGGACCTTAAGAGAACCTGTCTCTTACAACTCTAGCCATGAAGACACCACAAGGTTGATCAATCCCTTGATACTGTCGAGTATTTTCACGAGAATACAAGGATGCAAGCAAAGCTCACACGGAGAGAAATAAACTCAGTTTTCATTCATCTAAATCTTAATTCAATTACAAAAAACATAGCCTACATATAAGCAATAATAGAACACTCTAGAATCAGCATCCTAAGACATAAATGCTAAGGATGATGCCATTAATGATTATTTGACTATGGGAGGCACCATTTATTACATAGAAATAAAAGGAAATAACTTAAACTTCAAGAACAAGTCTGCTATTTGAAAATAGGAAACTGTAAAATAGGAAACTAATCAAAACAAACAAAATCCTAATTAATGTCAATAATATCACACTTGATGCTTCTTGAATCTTCTTGGACCTTCCAAATGGACTTTCATTGCTATTCACGTCCAAAAGCATAAATGGGCCTTTTAGACATCTATTTGGACTTGAATGTGGTTGAATCACGTTCTGGAATTCTCATAGTCCATAGCATAATGCATTTGAGCCCTAATTTAAAAGATTATAGCTCCAATGGACTCCTCCATGCATATATAATTGTGTTGGGCCTTCAACGACATAGAAATTGGCTTCAAATGCTCCTTTTGGTCTCTTAGAATGTGCTCTTATCTTTCTCAAAGTCCAAATGTTCATACTCTGATGACTTATATACCATGGTGGTTTTTGAGGTGGCCTTCCATATGTCACGTTAAGCTCCGTATGTGTCCATGTCATCATCCAAGGAATGATCCATGTCCTCCTCCACGTAAGTATTCTCGAGTTATAAATCCCTTGAACACTCTAGAGGGCTTGTTGGGCTTCTAACTGGAGGAGTGTTATTTGGGCTTCATGACCTCCATATTCAATGCTTCCTGGTATGCTATCGTTCACTAACAAGGATCTCTTTTTAATTAGCATATCCTTAGCCTTAATCTGCTCTGCTTCACAGTCCGGATAGGTACTGCCCTAATGGCGCTGGTGCCTGCCATATCAGGGTGTGATTGTGGTCTTATGGTGCTCTGAGCATCCCCCCTTTTCTAACTTTATTAGATTATTGGAGTCCTTCTTTGAATAGATATCCTCTATTTCACTGAGGAGTTAGTAGTACCCAATGGTAGGGTCGGATCATCGGGGTATTCAACATGAGGTTGATACCACTCTGAGTATGGCTCCCCCAGCATCCTTTGATTTACCGTTTCCCCAGAGTCGTCACTATAACAGGCCATAACTTACCTGTACTCAACTCCACTTATAATATACCCATCCACTAAAGTAGTACTCACTCATAATCAACAAGAACAATCACATTCCACAACCAATTACATCTCCCAAACACTAATCACAAATATTAAGCAATAACCAATCATTGTGCCCAATGTATAACAGTAAACATAGTGTACAGATACAAAGCCAGAACCTTTGTTCTAATACCAAAATTATCACACCTCCATACTAATTGGAATGATTATAATGCATTTTTCAACATTGCCGAGCGAAAATTTCAGTTTCAAATTTTTCATTTAATTCTGTCCGTGCACTTTTCATTCGAATTTTGGGCCAACTTTGAAAATTCATAACGAATTCTTGAAAAATCAAAATGAGGTGGTTCCAATTTTTGCACAAAGCTTGCTAAGATTTCTATAGAGGAAAAATATTCATTGGACTTAATTCCATCTAGAACAGCACCACAAAATTTGACAAAGTGTACTTTTCATATGGTCAATTTTGAATTTCTAGTATTTTAGCCCAACTTTGGAAGGGCATAACTCTTAGCATAGAACTCCAATTTTAATGATTTACCACTTGATTTAAAGATAAAAATGAGATCTATTGGCTTGCAAAATCTCAGATCCAAATTCTATCATCTACTTATTATTTTATGTGTCACAAGATTAGCCTCTTTTAGGGTATTTTTATCCCTTAATCCTATTTTTCTAGAATTTATTTCCTTTCCACATCCTTTTAAGATTGCACCACAATATTTCAGCACTTGGACAAGTCATATAAATAAAATTTACAACATATCATCATCCATAATTCATTACAACTTAACATCAAGTTCATTGAAACATTTCACAACACAACATAGTGATAAAATCTCCATAATGCTCTTCTATCCCAATTCCAATTCTTTGCCTTGATCCATGGATAAGCCACTTCCTACTTAAGACATAATTTAACATAGGAGGAATGAGATTTCATGGAAATCTCAATAGCATTTGAATTGTTATCATGCAAATCAAGCAAGTTACAATGTGACATGTCATGAACTTCAAGACATCCTCAAGCCACATAATATCATATCTGACAATATGCTAGGAGAGGAACATTAAGACTTCCATATTAACACAACTCAATGCATTTGGCCAAAGCATAAACCAAGGTTATCCAACCAACCAAAACCGCAGCACAAGTTCCTCAATCCAAGCAACAACAAATCACATTAAACAAGCGAGATAAACAATCAAATTATAATTCAAAGCTACCTTTTACTGCTTGTCCAATTTGGTCACCTCAAGGGACAATGATTCTCCTTGATTCCTCCTCCCAAATCCTAATAATTCAAGCATAAATATAGGCTATATTAATAACTTAACTTAAATAGGATCTTTTAACTTTAACTTAACAATTTCCCTCCTTTTTCTTGGATTTTTAACAAAATACTTCCTTCTTTAGAATCACTAACCTCATGACTCATTCCCACACAATTTTTAATGAGGAATCCAATTATGAAATCAGATTTTTAGAAATCACACTTCTATATACTTCCAAAAATTGTATTTTTTATTCCAATAATTTTAAACACCTCCCAATAGTATATATCCCTACACAAAAACACATTCTAAACCTATTGGAATCATCAAATTAATGAAAAACAATCTTCTGTAGCATGAACTACCCTAGATTGATTTTCTTCCAAAAATCAATCCATACACCACTAAATCACGCTTATTCCACTTGATTTTTAAGGTTTTTATCCTCCCCTAAATGTCACACGATCTACCAAAATTTTTGCGGCATTTTTCTTAATTTTTCATGTCAAAAACTCAACCAAAACTACCTTAAAACTTAGGAATAGGAAAGCTTGAGCATACCTTAATGTTCTCTTGATAAAAACTGAGTAATTCCTTGCCCAAATACCTCAATATTTTTGGTTGACTAGAGCTGGAACCAAAGTGTTTTTGGGGGGTTATTTATAGACCAACCAAGCTACCTTTCCCTCTGATTTTTAGATGCCTAAATGGCAGAAAAAAGGGGTGAGTTGGCAGCCATCAAGTGTTACTTAGCTTCAGATTAAACCATGTGTCCAATTCTAGAGTTTTCCAACAATTATCTTTTAATTTTGCATTTTATTTTAATTAATCCTGTGGAGTGGATAGCATGCAATGAAATTGGGCCCTTATCTACTCAATGTGGTCCCCACAAATGGCTTGGGCTTGTCCTAAAAGATAGCCCACATCCCAAAGCAAAATCTCAAACCAATTTGAAACTTTATTGGTTACTATTCACTAGTAACATTCCATAATTTTTTTAGACCTCTAAAATTTATTTCTCTTCATGATAATTCACCTTTAATATGAGAATATGATTTGAAAATTTTTAGAATTTTTTGCCACCTCTAGGTATTTAGTTTGAATTTTCTCTGATTAGGCTTTTATCAATGTCACTGCAGGAAAGGAAAGTAAATTTTCTAAATTAATTCCTAAGCTTTCTAGGCCTAGAACTAATTTTATAAATTCAAATAAATATTTAGAAAATTTATCCATATTTTTCAAAATTTATTGAGACCTCTAACTAATTAAAATAACTATTTTCTCTAATTTTCTGAAAAACCTTCGTTTACAGGAAATTCTATAATGATTTATTTTCACAATAATTCACCTTTCACTAAGTTTCCAAAACCTTTACCTTACACTTTTTCTATTTTTAAGAATTTTCTAGAATTTTTCTCAAATTCCTGTTTTGTCCTTTCTAGACTAATAATTAGGAAAATACCAGCCCAGACCTTATCGAGGTTTTACGTCAAAAGTTGTTTCTCATCTCCATCTAGTTTCTACATTGGCCTCATTCCAATTTTTAATTCCCTATATCCAAGTGAAAATTTTCAAGATGTGACATGGTTTGTTTATGGTCTTGAAACTAATCTCATGAAGTGAATTTCCATAGTATTAAGTTCTAGACATTGCACTATTTAGCTCTTATGAACTGTTTTGGACAGCATTAACCTTGTTAGTAAGTAATCTTTGAGCCTATATTTCTATTTCTTGTGTGAACGTCAATTGTACCATCCATTCTCTAGAACTTGTCTTTGTTCTCTTTCAAAACCACATTGGTTAAGTTAATGCATATGACAGGGGCATCTTGTTCTAAACCTATTTTATGTCAAACACAAACCCCTTGCATTTATCCTTTGTTGAGCCCATTTGAGCCATCTATTCCTTTTAATCCATTTTTGATTCAATTCAAGCATTATACATTTGATCTTTACCAAGATATTGGATGACATGCTCTTAATTGCAATTTGGATTTATTGCTGCATTAAGTTGAGAATTGATAGATTTTGGAATCTTGTTGGGTGAATGTCATATGCTAGCATGCTTGATTGAAAAAAAAATTTAAAAAAAAGAGAGAGAAAAAGGCAAACAGAAAATAAATAAATAAATGTATATATGAAGCTGCACAAAATCCAATAGCAGCAGGAAAATTGAAGAAAAAAACAGAAAGAAGAAATAGTATAAAAAAATGCAAAAAAAATATAGTTGAGAAAGTACAGAAACAAAATATAAAATAGCAAGAAAAGGAAGCAAGCACACTGGAATAAAAACCCATTGTACCAATATGCACCTATTTTTTTTTCCAATTCAATTCCTTTTTTTTTTTTATCATTGAACAGTTACAGGGGAAGCTGAATGTTAAATGCTGTCATTTATTTCTCATAACCATGCATAGTGCTTGATTAATCATACTTTCATTTCTAGCATTTCCATCTAGCCTTCTCCATCATTACAACCCATAGAAAGTCCTCTTAATGCTTGAACTTTTGTGCTAGTTAAGTGGTAGAGATGTGAGAACCATTACAAGCTTATGGTAGGATTGTGGACAAGTAGATGGGACAGATGATGTAAGGTACGGATACGGATCGGCGGCTAGAAACAAGTTAGGAAACTAGACAAACGATCGAAGGTAGGACCTTAAGAGAACCTGTCTCTTATAACCCTAGCTATGGAGACACCACAAGGATGATCAGTCCTTCATACAGTCGAGTAGTCCCACGAGAATACGAGGCGGCAAGCAAAGCTCACTCAAGAGAAATAAAATTCTCTAAAATTCATTCATTTAAATCTGATCCCCAATTACAAAAAACGTGCCTATATAGGTAGCAAAAGAACAATCTAGAATCAAAAAACCCTAGGTCATAAATGCCATAAATGTGCCTTAATGATGATTGACTATGTTGGTTGGCACCAATTAAGGCTAAAGGAAATAGGAAATTACCTTTTCTTGAAGAAAAAGGCTGCTACCTAAAAATAGAAAACTAACTGATATAAGGTACGGATACGGATCAACTAGAAACAAGTTAGGAAACTAGACGAATGATCGAAGGTAGGACCTTAGAGAACCTGTCTCTTACAACCCTAGCCATGGAGACACCACAAGGATGATCAGTCCTTGATACAGTCGAGTTCCCATGAGAATACGAGGCGGCAAGCAAAGCTCACTCAAGAGAAATAAAATTCTCTAAAATTCATTCATTCAAATCTGATCCCCAATTACAAAAAACGTAGCCTTACATAGGCAGCAAAAGAACAATCTAGAACAAAAAAACCGTGGTCATAAATGCATAAATGTGCCTTAATGATGATTGACTATCTTGGTTGGCACAAATTAAGGCTAA